>NC_136642.1:21048115-21095615 GCF_949748355.1 Melanostigma gelatinosum | reverse complement strand
CCAGCAGCCAGCAGATATGCTTCTGCTTGCTACGTCTCATACCTGCTGGCTGCTTCTAGTCTCAGGCTTAATTTCAAACGTGATTTTACTTAATCTCTTCTAAAGAACCCTTTTCATTTGTGGTTTACCGTAAAGAAGTCAGACTGACGTAACAACGGCGCCAATGGGCCTAAATCTCGGGTCCTTAATTTGAGACGCAGCATCAAACAAAAATGGCCCTCTTAATTTCAGGGAGCTTTGATTTTGAAGTTTAAAGAGCGAGTTGTGAGTAGCCAGCTGGCAGAGGGCGATAGCGAACGCCGACCACAGAGTGAATCCACGCTGCATTTGCTCGTGAACGTCTTTATAATAACCTCTTTACCTTTTGAGTAAAAGCTTAGACACTTGTCACTCATCCTCCGGTTCCCCGTCTCTCCCGCTTGTCCGAGAGCTCAGCTGCTCTGTAATGGCTTTTCCTCAGCAAGCTTCAGGATTTCTCTCCCTTTCTCCCCTCTCCATTGCTGTGAAGAATTTTTTCCAGATGAACGTTTTCATGGAATAAGCGGGAACCGTTTTGGGGGGGGGCAGAGGCCAGCCCGCTGGTGGGGCGCTACGACCGCGGCCAAGCTAACGTACTGTTTGAATTTACTATGTGGCTTGGTCTCAGTAATACGTTTCATTATTATATCATTTCACTTATTTCAGGAGTGTGGCACAACACAGAGCAGACTGCAAGAGAGGAGAACCCCAGCACACACACGCATCGAGCCGGGCTCGTAAAAACAAATTCCAAACGGGTGAGTTGGTACAAACAGTACGGGGACGTTCATCATGCATGTTAACAGCCGAGGGAGACGAAGCTGCGAGGCACAGACAGCTGGACCTACAGCACACGACTGTTCTTACTAAAACCTCTTCAGAATGGGTCTGGGCCTCTGCTCTCACCGAGCCTCACAACAACAACCTGCCTCACACATATTGAACTGGCTGGCTGAAGCAGATACATCTCAGGCTCTTGGTGGAAAGCTAGACTGACATCTGTTTGAGGGCTGGATGATGTTGTATACACCATACCAGACTTTTCAGATGTATATGGTTATAGCAGAGACTTGTATCACAATTCACTCACTGTTGCTTTCACCTGCTGAAACAATTACTGCTGGGGAAAATGTCCTGACCAAGGTAAAGCTGCACTAACCCATATTTCTGTGTCAAATGATTACATGTCATGTAAAAGGTGTCGCGAGTCGTGACAAATCCACAGATACTATCTTTCAGCAACTTTTCTGTCAAAAAGCTCTGGTAAACGTTGTACACTCCCTGTTCTAAATATGAAATCATTTAAAATTTCAACCGTTAAACACATTCAGAATTGAAGTTGAATCCAAAAATCAAGTTTGTTTGTTGATTCAATGATGCTGAAAGGTTAAATAAAGCTGAATTTAATGGACAACTTAAAATGACATAATAAAGTACACAAGCCAAATTCTTGCTCACAGAAAGTTCGCTGCATACACCACCTCAGCTTTCATCGCTTGTAAAGAGATGTACTTTGTAATCATTGTGATTTCAAATGAATTACAATATTATTTACTGGAGCAGCAGTAACATTCATCAAGTAGGCCACAATAAAAAAGAAGCTCAGCGACAGTTACAGGACAAAATGTGACATCATTTCCACAGCAAGTACTTCGAAAAACAATTTTTCCAGCAGATTTGGAGCAAATATGAGCCAAACCTGCAGGTTTTTGTAGAACAAAGGTGTGTAAAACAAATGGTAACGCAAGACATCGCTGTGTATTGTCTTGACCTGTTGGTAACTACTTTACGGGAAACACAAAGGAAATCAGACACTGGAAGAGAAACACAGACATAGAGGTTTCCACAGCATGAGTCAGTGGGAGCGACACAGAGCTGATGGCTGTTGGTTCTGATGTTTGAGATTGATTGACTCCTGTAAAAGTGCACGTCAGCCGACAGCTTCATCAGTGAGGAAATGCAGAGCTGAAACAACCGAATGGAGTTTAGTGATTTATGGATCCTGGACGAGGTTACAAGAGGGGTGAGAGAGGAGGAACGGTGGTGGAATAGAAAAAATAATAGTGTGTATAGACACAAATGTAGTGGGTCATAAAAGAGGTGTTTATGTGTGTGTGAGAGAGAGAGAGAGAGAGAGAGAGAGGGGGGGGGGAGGGAGAAGATGAGGGAGTGCAGGGAGGGAAGATGATCCTCTCTTCTCAGAGATTAGTGTCATTGAGGTTAGCAGGTTTATCTTTTATAAGTCTCAGGACCGGCTCTCAATCAGCAACTGGGGCAGAGAGAGAGAGAGAGAGAGAGAGAGAGAGAGAGAGTCCGCAGTCCGTCTGAATAAACCATGTGCAGTAAAAACACATTTCATTCTGTTTGGAAATTGGATCTGACAATGTCAAATATCGAGACGATCAGCCGCAACAGATACAAATCATTTCCGACATCGTTCAGCTGGATGATTGCAGTAAGATAGGCGGTGGTTGAAACGTTTTTTTTACTCGAGGTGTAATAATCTATAAGGCAAGGCAAGGCAAGGCAAGTTTATTTGTATAGCACATTTCAACAACAAGGTAATTCAAAGTGCTTCACATAAAACCATTAAAAGCATCAAAACATAAGGCAAAAGAAAAGGAGATTTAAAAACAATTAAAGAAACAGTGTAAGAAATAAAATGCAGCAGTAAAATGCAGAAATGCAGGAAATTGATTAATATATTAATTGAACGTGGTTCAATTAAAGGCAGCAGCAAACAGAAAAGTCTTCAATCTTGATTTAAAGGAGCTGAGGGTCTCAGCAGACCTGCAGCTTTCTGGGACTTTGTTCCAGATGTGGAGCAGAAAAACTGAACGCTGCTTCTCCATGTTTAGTTCTGACTCTGGGAACAGAAAGTAGACCGGTCCCAGACGACCTGAGGGGTCGGGATGGTTCATAAGGTAGCAGCAGATCAGAGATGTATTTTGGCCCTAAACCATTCAGTGCTTTGTAAACCAACAGCAGGATTTTAAAGTGAATTCTTTGTTGGACAGGAAGCCAGTGCAAATACCTCAGAACTGGAGTGATGTGATCCACCCTCCTGGTCTTAGTGAGGACTTCAGCTGCAGCTTTCTGACGGACTTTTTACAGAGACCTGTAAACACACCGTTACAGTAGTCCAGTCTGCTGAAGATAAATGTGTGGACAAGTTTCTCCAAATCCTGTTGAGACATAAATCCTCTAATCCTTGATATATTCTTCAGGTGATAGTAGGCTGATTTTGTAATTGTCTTGATATGGCTGTTCAGGTTGAGGTCTGAATCCATAACTACACCTAGATTTCTGGCTTGGTTTGTGGGTTTTAACATCAGTGACTGAAGCTGAGCGGTGATTTTCAATTGTTCGTCCTTGGTACCAAAAACAATTACTTCTGTTTTATCTTTGTTTCATTGAAGAAAATTCTGGCACATCCAGTTGTTGATTTGTTCAATGCAGTTACCCAGCCCTTGTATGGGATTATAGTCCCCTGGTGACATAGTTATGTAGATTTGTGTCGTCTGCATAATTATGATAACACACTTTGTTGTTTTCCATAATCTGAGCTGGTGGAAGCATGTAGATGTTGAACAGAAGAGGCCCCAGTATTGAACCTTAGGGAACACCACATGAATGTATCAGGAAGACACACACAGACACCGGAGCCAATTTTGGGAGCATTACTTGGAAACTCTAAAGTCTGACACACAGTCTGCATTGTAGGGAATAGGAATAAGGCAGAGTTTTAAAACATTGTATCATGGCAATGACACCAGCAGTGTTGCCTGGAACATTTCAATAACTATATTATGTTTTATTTAGGTGTAAATGGCTCCCCGATGTCCCCTTTTCAGCTCCATGCAAACAAACAACCGAATATATATATATATTTTTCCACCAAATATTTATTCTAGAAAAAAGTGAAAGATGTCTACATTTCGTAAAAACAATTATTATAGCCGAACACATTCAATTTAAACATGACACATAAGTAGGATTATATAAAATATGGAATTTTTTGATGAGACACATTATTTTATTGAATGTATTCTCCACAGAAGAGGAAATGGAAAGTGACCAGTTCATGATTAGGAGCAACTATCACATCTGAGAATATGCTGTGGAGCTGGCAGTGCGCGTGGAGTGTTGGTGTGTGTTCAGGGCACATGTTGCGAGTGTGTTTTGTGTGTGATGTGGTTGTGTGCTGTTGGGAGCAGGCAGTTGCCACCACACAGGTCTCATGAAGGCAGTGAATCAGGTTTTAGTTTTACAGTAAAAACACGTCGGATATCTTGCGTAATTTCTCCCCGTCGTATCACCAGTTGTGATGTCAGCCACGGATTAAGTTTGGTGCTGAGCTAAACCCAAAGCAACGTGGAGGGATTCTGCATCGTGATTGTGGTGGGAGAAGATGTGCTGCTGGCAGGGAGCCCACTTTCATGGCCTGCAGAAATAAGACGTGCATGCGTCATGAAGCTACTTGAATGGAACATCCGCACTCAATAAGAAATAGTCTGAAATCACCACCCCCCCCCTTGTTGTATGAGCCACCAAACATACATAAGGAAAAATGAGTCAGCGCCTTATCTCAGTTTACAGCTTTACCGCTCACAGAGCTGTTAGCATTGATGTGTAGTCAACCTCAAGGTAGGGCTAGAGGAGAAGTCAGGGGATCCCCAAAGTCAGTCCAGGCTTCATCCTCTGGGGACCATGAATTGCTCTACAAAATGTAATGTAAATATTTAAACCTGGACCCAAGCGGTTGACCAACAGACACACATTGCTCTTCATATGATAGTTTGAACTGAAATGGTTCCACGGATTATTGTCATCGTCCCACAGAAGCTGGCTGAACTGATATATTTAATGTTTATCTCCACTTATTTTATTCTATATTATTGCCATTATACTGCCGTGGTTCCTGTGCGCACTTAACATCAAGCCAAGTAAAGCATCTCTCACTGGCTATCATGTATCATCCTGCTTGCTGCTGTGGCTCTTTCACCCCCCCCCCCCCTTTTGTAAGTGTCTTCCCCCTGAAACCGATGGCATCCGTGGTCCTGGCACAAGCCATTGCTTTGAATAGACCAGCTGCTTTATGTGAATATGCATTCCTCCGACCACTAATTGTAGCCTTACAACTCTGTCTTTACATACTCGACTGCAAATTCCCAAATACTGATACAAAATAGTCTCCTTAGCAAACCATGTTTAGGACATTAAAGATTTGCATGGCTTTGAAACAAGGTTTTTACTCAAATTCAGTCTTGTCACCCATCCTATCTGGATCTCCATGATATACTGTATTGTACAATACAAACTCCATTACCATTTACCATCAGCATGTGTCTTGAATTAGCCTTACATTTACAATCGGAGAAAAATACAACTGAGAAACCATTTTAGGCTGGCTCATCAGCTGCTGAGGTAATAGGACCCAGATAGAGCTGATATAAAAGCAAGGTCATTTCATACAAGAGCATTGTGAAAGGACGAGACACTTCTCCTAAAACCAAACCGAGATAAGGATATCCTATGTCTCCCCAACGAGATCATCCTCGTAAACTTGTATCGTTTCCTTAAAAAGAAATTTCATCACTTTCCAATTCAATCTGAGATGCTCTACACACCTTATACTCAGGATGCAGGTTTATTTATACCTACAAGTGTTTTGCAGTGTCATGAAAATACAATCTAAAGCTGTTAAGTCCTTTTTCTTTGAATCACACCGTAATATTTGCAAAAACACAGAATGAGGCTTCTACTAATATTTACCGTATATTGGAATGAAATTATTGATGCAATTAAGTGTTGTTCTCTTGCAGCTGGTAAAGATGGAGCTAATTGTATCTACTGTATATAGCCTACTTGATAGTTATATTGCCTACTAATTAACAATACATCACAGTGAATTATTTGATTCTTTTCTTATATATAAATAGATATCTTATACTTAACTCTAACGGTGTGAGATCACGAAGTTGTTTGCAAGAGCAAAAAGTTCTTCGTAGTTCGTAGATCTTCATTTTTCTGTCACAGTGCACCAGATTGATACATATAACTTTAAAATGTAAAACATTTTCTTCTTGGGGGAGCGTGCTCACAGACCCCCCTAGACGGTCCGTGCTCGGTATGACAGCTACTGCAGCGGGCTGCGTACTGCTCATTGATAAGATGACAGGAAATAACTGCAGGATAACCAGATCTGGCTGACATTCAACGCCATATTCCAATCCGCTTAACTCCATTACGCAGACATAAGAGCCTCCTCTGTGCCGTGAGACCGTTGAGCCTCAGGACCCTCACAGTCATGTGTGAGACTGAGGCGGCTTTGAGATCCGCAGGCTCTGGTGTTGTTGAACGGAGCTGCCGACTCGGTTCACAGGGGTCGGTCTGAGGATGTGCGCTGTTTGCATTGCAAAGCCACGCTGCTGCCAAAGTGAGCCGATAGACCTTTTTAGAGGCCTCACCAGAAAAAGAACAACATTTTTGGAAAGTCTGAGAATTTCCTTTCCCCCCCCCCCCCCATTCTTCCTTCAGGATCTTACTGTGGCACTGAACATGTGACTGTTATAGTGGGGAATTCTGTTGGGCTTATGTTATGTTTACAGTACAGAAGGAAGTATTTGACGCTGTGAAGTATAAAATGTTGCAGGGTGTACAAGTAGGAAAAGTGGTTCAACTTCTCAGTCAGTTGTTGCTTTTCTACATGTGTGACCTCATGAGCGCCTGGATGTGAGCGAGTATGCATACAAAATGTGCGTATATGTGCACGTGAGAGCGTGTGTGTGTATACGTGTGACTCTTGACACGCTCCCAGCTTCCTCATCCACTCCTCAGAAAAGCACTTGTCTGGTCACAGGACAGTAATTCATTATCTGACAGCTGTTTTCTTCTCTCTGAGCCAGCCCTCCTTGGATCCTGGGGTGTAATTCCACACACAGGGCCAGCTGGAAGTTTTCCTGAAAAAAAAAGAAAAAGAAAAAAAGGCCATGAGCCCAGTGCTGACAGCCAGCGACTTGCACCATTAGAGCATCACTGGTCCAGAAATCAGCACAAGTCTCCTCGAGTCAGTTTGTATCCACCTGTTTCAAGTCAAGAATACATCAAATGAAACTCCAGCAGACTTATAATTGAGTTGGACTTTTAATTCAGTGTTTTTGACGTCTTCAAAAACACCTGATTTGTTCTTTCAGTTCATTGACCAATTTCTGCAGGGATACTGCCTAAATTATTGTCAATACAGTACAATCGCTATGGCTAACTAGAGTTGGAATTTATCAGTATTTCAGTATTGATCCGTCTGCTACATGCACTTACAAAAGTGCATGTTTCTCCCCAAAAACATCCGAGATTGCACTGACCTTTCCACATTCAAATCGCAAATCAAAACTCACCTGTTCAAAACTGCTTTTAATGTGTGACTATTATTGTGTACTTTGTTTTTAGTGTATTGTTTTTATATATGATATATATGATTATTAGTCATAAACCAAATTATTGGGCATAATTAAATGTTGTGCAGATGATGTAGCTGGATGAATGATTAAGTGGCAGTAGTAGGATAAAAAAGTCAGTGGGATTCATCCTCTGGGGACCATGAATGTCTTTACAGAATTCCATGGCGATCCATCCAATAGTTGTTGAGATATCCCAGTCTGGTCAAAAGTGGTGGACAGACCTTACTATCTAGTGCTTGCGTGGCCAAGAACTGATATGAACACAAGTTGAACTTTAGTGTTAATCACATAATTAGATGTCTTAAATGTCCATTTCAATTCAAACTTTTTTCTTTGACAGCCAAATTGAACGCAGCCTGTACTATAAATGTCAGACTCTATAATATAGAGTTAATACTCTGACAAATGCTCTGATGACACTGTCATGAACAATCACATTTAACATAAGTAAACAAGAAAAAAAGAGAGAAAGCTTTATTAAGGGCTGGGTGGAAATGGACTGGCACAGTGGTTATTTAAAGACATTTGTATGTTTCAAACCTGCCCTGTGACAGGGGGTAGATCAGCCAAGCAACTTTGTTGAGACTTTGCGGGTGTGCGTTGTCTTTTAACATGTGACTGAATTAAAGTAAAGGCACTACAAGACAGTCCAGGTCAGAACAAGCTGAGGGACGAGCTCCAGGCTGCTCCGCTCTGAGTGCCAGGTCTCTCGATGAGTCATGAGTTTTACAACCATTTTCCATTTAATTTCCTGTCTGGATGACCCAGAACCTCTCTGGAGGGTTGTCTGTAACATAGCCCCGCTTCGGTTTGGACACCATCTCTGCCCTTCATTTGTAGACAGGATGTTTAACCGGACTCCTGGAGAGGTCATCAGGGGGAGCCCCTCTGTGATTTCCCCCCAGATGGTGCATCGGTGCATTCGCCTCGTGTTGACGCGATGAAAACCCCTCACCAACACTCAACACTGAATGTGAGTAAAAAGCTCATGAAATCTAAGGTGATTTTCATGGTTTCCCTGCTGCTGAAGGATTACATGATCCTCTGTGGGTAGGGGAAATTCACTGGCCTCTTAGCCCTGTGAAACACTGATCTGACTTATTGGGGCTGAAAAGAAAAACAATAAAACTGTTTCTCCCAGTTGCTGAAAAGCTCATATTTTGGTCAAGTGCTTCGGTTACGGGAGGCTTTGATGATTTTGCTCAGATAAATCTTTCCTGTCATAATGTCTTTCAGATCAATTTCCTGCAGTGCACTGTATGATGGACATTCCAACTGATAAAATGGCAGTGGTGTATAAAGTACCCAAAAGCCATACTTGAGTAAAAGTAAAGATACCTTACTGGAAAATGACTCCAGTAAAAGTCACCTATTAGAATACTACTTGAGTAAAAGTCTTAAAGTATCTGATATTTATTGTACTTAAGTATCAAAAGTAATTTTCTGATATTCAATATACTTAAGTATTGAAAGTAAAAGTACAAGTAAATGCTGTTAATAAAAAAGCAAAGGGTCAGAATTTTGAGAATTTTGAAGTTTATTCTTTTAAGTGCTGTGGCACCATGACCAAGGGCATGGAGCTGTGTTGAACATAATTGGGTTGGCTGTGATCCATTCAGGAGCAACAATGTTCAACATAATATATTGTACATAAGTATACTTTTGCATCTACTATGAACTTATCATCATAATTCTCCAAAAAGCAATATGACACTATGAAGGAGTTGTAACAGTACGTTTATAAGTCTGCTCATTAGACTAGAGGATGTAGAGGCCAATGCATAATATTATGTTCAGCAAAACATATCCACTTGATGCATCAGGTCAGTGTTTAGAGAAAGGACGTCTGCCTTGTAAACTCATATGGGCCTGATTTGTACAATAGGCAAAGGTTTTGCTCAAACTGAATCTGCAATTGGGCGACTGCTACCATCATAACTCCATCTGATCATCCACAACATGACTCAAATATCAAAACATGATCAATACTAAAGCAGCACCGAAAGTAACAACCCAGTCATTACTTGAAACTGAAACATGTCCTGTTCATCTTCAAAATACAATTCTATTAGAATGTAAAGAAGTTACATTGTATTAGAATGTAAAGAAGTTACATTGTATTATAATGTATTCTTTACATTCTAATGGAATGTAAAGAATACATTGTATTAGAATGTAAAGTCACGAGTCACTTATCACTTTAAAAGAGTGATTGTAGCTGATTTAACTTACAGACATGAGATTGATCTTCTCATGTCGTTCTTTATACAATGTTATAAATTCATACCCGTTTTATTGATATCTTACGAAAAGTTACTTCTCATTTTTCGTGCGTTTTTCCTGCAAAAGTCCAGCAACATGAGTCTGTTTTGGCTTGTTACATGCATAGTGTCTTTTCAAAATAAACTTCCATCTTCACAGGAAACAACTAAGGTTTAGGCGATGCAACTACTTAGTTAGGTTTAGGAAAAGATCGTGGTTTGCGTTAAAATATCTACGGAAGTGGCGTTGCTTAAGTACGGAAGTCACGTCACAAATAAATCAACATTGGCTTCTCGTTTCACACACGGCACAAACTGCGGCCTCCTGGAGGAAACACCAGTGTTTGTTTGACCCATCCACCTCGCCTCATCCCACCCGTCCTGTGTGGAATTCTACTCATGTAGTCGCCCGCTAGCTATAGCATGTAGCATCCTGGGCATCACTGGGAATCAAAACGCGGCGGCTTTGAGAGCACTTGTTTGCAATTGCACATTAACGTGATGAACCAATGATTTAACTTGCTGCTAGGACCACTGATTCACCAAACCTGCTTGCTTGCAGTCTGTGTTCCAACACAGTCCCCGACGCTGCTCTCATGATTCACTTTGTTTCTAAAGATAGATTTGATTTTGTAGCGAGTAACGAAGGTTTCAGGGGAAATGTATCGGAGTAAAAGTAGTGAAGTAAAAGTAAAAGTCAACAGAAATATAAATAGTAAAGTAAAGTACAGATACCCAAAAAAATGACTTAAGTACAGTAACGAAGTATTTCTACTTCGTTACTGTACACCACTGTAAAACGGTGAACATATAATACAAGTCAGTGACGGTCAAACAAGAACATGCTGTTTTTCACTGATTAGTTTCACAAACCTTTAATTCCCCTCCAAACTTTTAATGAACTTATCGGTTAATTTGCCTTCGTGAACATTTTTCAGCCTCTATGTCCACCACAGTTTCCTGACATAATGAAATTATTTCTCACTTCTTCAACTTAACATCGTGTTCCGTAGACGCTAAATGACAGCATGTTTGGGGGCGTAAAGGCTCAGTTACAGGACAGCGAGCACTGCACCATATAACTGCATTTGCAGCCACCGCAGTGCAGGAACACTTGAAAAGCCTACAAGTGGAGCAATGACGGAGACTTAGAGAGATAAAGGCTGCCAGTAACATTGTTTTAATGTTTTATTGGCACAGACTACCAATTTTCAACGTACCTCTCTCCTCAAGTGCTCATTAAAGCAAAAATTACACCAGTTAAAGGCTTATAAACCTCCGTATCGCACCAGCTTGACGGTGAAAGCCATTCCTGTTTCCCTGGACAAGCCTCCACGCTCCGATGATGGAGCAACACTCAGATCTAGAACCACTGAGCCACAGCTATACTTAACTGGGAGAACGATGACAGTGATTATCAGATTTTCCATCGTCATACCTGTGCTAGCGGAATCCCTGCCACGCCGTACACACCTGCCCCAGCACAGGTTTCATCTAATTTGAAAAAGCATTTTTCCCAAAATGTCAATCTCTTCCTTTAATCCCTGTTAACAGTCAGAAGTCGTTTTCTACAATCTCTTAAATCACATCATCAAGCAGCCAAGTGTGTCAATCATACCTTCGGTTTTGAATGCATTTAAAGCTGTTTTCAGATGGTATCAGTATCTGCGTAGTGGTGTACGTGGTTTGTTTTGCCTGAGAACAGGCCTTCTCCCCTGTGCTTCATGAGGTCATTGTATCTGAGTTACTGTACAGTCCGCTCAGGGTCACAGGCCGGTCCAGCTCACGCTGAGGCCCTCATGTGACTGTTGCTGTTGTTCTGGGATCCAGCCGTGCCGGCCCTCAATTGCTCAAATGTTGACAACTCCAGAGAAAAATCTGGAAAGAGAAATAGGGGGAGTGGGAGGGGGAGAGAAAGAGATTACAAGAGAAAAAGAGAGCGAACAGAAAGGGAGAGAGAGCCAGCGGAGCCTAAATCTTGTCCGGTTGCGGTTGCCATGCCAAGAGCTAAACAAGAGTTCTATCAGTTTTTGGGGTTGAGATTTATTCTGGTGTCGGGAGTTTCTGCCTCACAAATCAGTGCCTGGTTCAGCCTGTGAGGATGGTCATGGTGTGTGGAGCTTTTGCTGGCTAACAGGCCCACTAATTCAAGACTCTGAATAAAAGCCACTGAAAACACCATCAAACGATGGCAGTGTAAACTCTCTGACAGCAGGCGAGTGTTCTTCCAAAAGCTGGAGAATTTCTGAAGAAGAAAGGATTGAGTTCAGTTAAAAAAGTGATGACAAAAGCCAATATTGGGTCCTTTGAGGTATCAGGCTGTACCTTTTACTTGGAAAAGACTTTCTTCGTTTTTTTTAGCACCATGCCGGCTTAAGGCCACCGACTCATCTCGTATGTGTTTTAAAATAGTGCCGCTGGGCACCACTCCCTCTGCTCTAACCACTATGGAGTGAGAACAGGCGTCGACGGACTGCCTCCTACTGCAGTGATAATACCTGCAATAGCCACATCTGACAGATGGACCTACTCATCTCTCCTGACATGTCGTATAATTCTCACCTCTTTTATGATAATTGTAGACATTTAGCCCTACCACAGAGCTTTTGTCTGAAGCTTCCATGGCTACGGGCGCTCCTCTGCTGAAACAGTAAAGGGATCAATGCCTCGCCGTACTTCATGCCAATATTTGTACTGACCTGTTATAATTTACCCTTCTCTCCGTCCACCTCCTCCTCCTCCTCCCTATGATGTATGACTCCTTTCCACATGCGAGCAATCTAATTCATCACCTAGCCAACCAATACAGAATCCTCAGTCTCACGGATCCAATTCTGTAAAACATGGCAGCGACTTCGCGGATTAGCCGCTGGAGACGTATCAAAAAACATAGGAATTGTCCAGTATTACGATAGTACGGTGGCCAGAAAGGCCACGGATCTGACAGACAGCGCCAACGGGACACTTCCAAACCGAGGTACATTATTACTAACAATCAGCCAACAAGACAGCTTCTTGGTTCTCAGTCAGGTCCTGCAATAAGAATCCTGGCACCAAAAACAGAGGCTACAGCATCGTAGGGAGTTAGGGTTCCCTGGGAAAGCCAAGCACATCTGCCTCTCTGAAGTGTGAAAAGTTCATGCTGACAAAATTCAATCCTTGCGTTCAAAATGATGACTTTAGAGTAGGGATGCCCCCCGAAACTCTGTTCTGAATGAGAACCGGTTCCAAATTAGTAAAATACCTGAGTATCGTTGAGGTTCGGGACTTTATGAGTTATTGCACTTCTTATATACAGTCCACGGTTATTAGGTTAGGAGGCTTGGCGATGCCCCTTCGGGTTTGTGGCTTTTGGGTTTACAAAGTCAGTTCAGTACACAATTCACTATACGATAGAACATGTTCACACTCACCTGCAGCAGTACATGCCTGTCCATATACTGTATCATATCACTGCCGTGCACATGCCCACATGCGCATGAATGCCCTTGTGTATACCTGCCTGTGGTACAAATATTTAAAGCTGCTTTCATTTTGTGTTGATTTTGGCGGTCCCTGTGGAGAAAAGTGGTAGTGCTTCAGAGGACCATTCCTTTAGAAAACCTCTAGTTTCTCCACTCAGTCTTGATTCTGGTTCTCCTGTGCCAGCAATACGTACCTCCTCCGGAGCAGCCTGGTGTCTGCGGTGATGGCTCGGCTCAGCTCCTGCTGCCGGCACTGAGTTCTCCTCCTCCTGACGGAGGTTGGCAGCAGAGCTGGATCTGTCGGACTGGTTGCTGCCAGAAGCCCAACTGTTGTCTGAGCTGAAGGATGTCTTGATGAACCTGCATGGTTTGTTCTGATTTTGCACGGAATCACACCCTGTGGCACCGATAACGAGCATTCAAATTAACTATAGCCAAATTCCTTGCTGATGGTGTTGTTTATATGCAAGTCATATAGAGGCATCGGTATCAGTTGGGACTGTTTCATAACCAGTTAAAGTTCCTCACAGCAGCTTTAATTTCAGCACAGGCAATATGCTTTAAATAATAAATAGGCTCCTCCAGGGGCTGTAGGTGCCCCGAAAGAGAGATAACTATAGCGGTGTCAATTGTTAAAGGAAGGGAACACTCGGGGAGGGTTAAATAGGCCATACTCAAAGTTGAACTTGAAACCCTGAGACGCTGAAGTGCAGCCGTCAGCTTTTTAAAAGCATGAAGAAAAACCTGGGAATGAGACTCTTCCATCACAAAGTACATGCACGCTCAAACTATGTGGCATGTAGAGACAAGGTAGAGAGGCCAAAAATACCAAATTCATGTACAGAACAGCCAGATTGATCATGCAGAGGTCACTTTGTCTGCACAAAAACCTCCCATTTTCTTTTCTCCGTCGGCCTAGTTGATGTCTTTGTACTTACTTAGCCAGCTGTCTCCCGTGTGCCATTTGCATTGTTGTCCCGAAAGGTCACTATATACGTTTACTGTCACTTGATGTTGCATAGTTCCCTCAGTTCATTTGCCAGATTGTAATTGGTTGATTATTCCCCTTTTTATCAAGGGATAGCAGTCTTGTACTGTTTTCTGTCTCGCATAATAAAACAAGACACAGCGCCGAGTTCGCCAGCAATGAAACCAGCCGTACATTATTACATTTTAGACATGTTATTCTAAAGAAACGTGCTTTCGTGTTTGCCTGTTGAGGGAATGTGCTGCCAACTTAACTGCAATAGGTTAGAGTTATTTAGTTAGTATGTAAAACACATGATCGATGTGTTCCCCCTTTTAAAGGAGACAAGCAGACATGCAGTGTCAAAGGTTTTCATAAGAAGAGGAATTATTTGCTTTTAGACAAAAATGGCTGGCTGTCATCAGTGAGAGAGAGAGCAGACCTACTACAGGAGAGCTGTGGGAATGGAAGAGCAAGTGGCTGTCCAGGAAAAATGTAATGGTGCCTGTCTGAACCTTACGGTATGCTGTAACGCTACATACACTTCTGGTAAAAGACGATGAAATCCCACAACATACTGTTGGTTCACGGCAGCATCAAACAGAAACAAAACAATACTTCAAAATGACTTCAACAAAATACAACATTTAAATAAAAGGCTTTGCTGTGATTTAGTGGTTCCAGTAGATGGCCTGGTCAGATGTTTAGCCAGTCCACGTAGCTCTGTTTGTCAGTCCCCACTTTGAGCCACAATGACATCTCAACAACTAAAGGACGGATAACGATGCCATTTTGTAAAGACAGAGAGGATGAATTCTACAGGAGCTCTTTGTCAGCTTTGTTCTTGATGAATGACTTATTCCCAAAAAAACCGATCTATATCTCTGGTTAACAACTGATTTAAATTTGAGCTTTTCTGTAATACTTTGTGGAGAAACTCGGTTTTACAGATCGATTGATTTAACTCAACTAATCAATAGGTCAACATGGTATGAGGCTCACAGAGCCGCTTGAATGGCTGTAGACTTGTTGTCTTATAGCTACAGTAGTCAAGCAGCAGCAAAACATATACTTGACATGAGTGTGCATCATTGTTAAGGCAGAGAGTACAATCTTAGCAGGGATTTCCCGTGCTTCCTTTTGTTCTAACCGTGCTTTCACGGAAGCAGAGTGATGAGGTGATGGTGAGAGTGTGGAGCCATTAGTGGCTCAGCAGACCGGCTCCCTGGGCTCTGAGGACCCAGCGTTAAGAGTCCAGCTGAGGACTGCTGCCTGCTCCACTGCAGTGCTGTAGCAGAAAGTTAAGAATAAATAGTCAAACCCGAAGCAACAAAGTCAGCCGCTGCCAGATAGATCTTTGTGATTTAAAACCAATTGCTCAATAGATGTGCATAGTTCATTTCTGAAGCTGCAAAAATGAGTTGTTCTAAGCATAACTCCAAATATCTGTGGTATTTAATTTGATTTGGTTTGGATCTGTTCTTAGGTCAAAAGAGGATTCAAAACTCATTTGAATTGTGCAGTGCACAGTAAGTAAGTAAACTCCTTTCAGCTTACAAAATCAGAAGAACTGTTCCATTTCAGTGCTTCCCATTAACTACATAGACTCTGGCGGCCCGCCAAAGTTTATTTTGTAAGGCCACAGTTTCGTAACAAACTGGATATTTTTATAGTTCTCAACGGGCTGGCTGGTTGGCCCTCTCGAGGGGCATTTGCGCCGCAGCGGTGCGCAGCAACCGGCTCTAGTTCGACTCCCAAAGTGACTTTTTTGCTCCGTCATCGTTCTTATCGATTCAACAAATATGTTTGTGATTCAATTATTTACTGGAGCACAGTGTAAAAATACTCTGTTACAAGTAAACGTTCTGCATTCAAAATAATACTCAAGTAAAAAGGTAGGCTATACGGTTGTATCATAACTAGTGATGATTACTTGTATTTTGCTGCTGGTACAGGTGGAGCTCATTTTATCTACTTTATATACTTAATAACTTATTACATCAAGTTCATTTTTATTTTTTTTAAATTAAGGATCTGAATCTGCAAAATAGCTCCACGAGTAATAATTATTGTCCAATAAATGTAGTGAAATTAAAAGTACAATATTGCCCTCTGAGATATAGTAGACTAGAAGTATATATGCATAAATTGGAAATACTCAAGTACGGTAGACTCAAAATTGTACTTAAGTACATCCATCCATGATCCGTAACCGCTTATCCTATTCAGGGTCGCAGGGAGGCTGGAGGTGATCCCAGCTGATGTCGGGCAAAGGTGCTTGCATGAGATGTACTGTATTGTAAGTTGTAGGAAAAGGTCCAGGTGTAGACCATGCTGTCCTCGTGTGGACACAGAGTCGTTTCTCAGACATCACAGAAACATGGAAACCCCTCTTAGCACAAAGTCAACAGGAAGAGAAAGTTTCCCAGGATTCCTCATACCTTCCAACCTCTCTGTCTGTGTGTGTTTAGTCTGGGAGAGGTGCGGAGCATGAAGTAGGAATCACTCATGACTCATTGGTTTAGTTTAGCAGTTGCCCATACGTCTGATTTGCAACAGTGTATCCACTCTTGAGTGCGTGATTCATCGTATCCTGTGAGCCGAAAGACTGTCAACAGAATTTGGTTCCTAAAGGATGATTGATGGTAAACACAGAAGGGCCGAGAAAGTTGGGGGGTAAAATGAAATCGAGGGAGGGAAAGACAGAGGCAAAAAGGAAGGTTTTCATTGTCAGAGCATCTCTCTGTCAGAGGCATAAACATGCTTGACAGTAAATCTTTCATCTGCTGTCACAACACTGTGGATTTATTTATTGTGATCGGGGATAACGTTTTCAAATGTATTTATTGTTGAGCAGTGGCCACAAAACACGGACTGACTAGTATAATATCGGCCCTGAGAGCTCAACACACAAACGCCGATAATGAAAAGACACAAGCAAACAAAGAAACCATCTTCACCAAATAGACATGCTCTGCATTTTGGAAAAGAAAACAGCAAATAGAGAAAACACAACCAAAACGCACTTAATTTGTTCATCAGTTAACACTTCAGTAACTGCTGCCCCTTCTCTCATCACAGAAGAGGTTGGTATAGATTTTAAAATATTCATAGTGTCAAAAAAAACTGCTTTTGATTTGGTTGTGTTTTCTTAATTCGTGGTGCATTGAGCTCTCTAGGCCACCATTGATAGGACATCAGACATTTTCCTTATGTGTTGCTTTCTGCTAATCAGAACCCACGAAGATCTGCTAATAATAGAATGCATTTGAAATATGAAGTGCGTTTCGAGATACGTACAGTTATGTACTGAACATCACAGATTGATGCAAGGGTGGACTTTTTCTCTCAAGATGTTCAGGGTCAGAAGTATACTCCCAAAGCTGAACAAACAACCATAAAAAGATTGCAGTGAGACAAAAAGCCAATATCTGCCTCGCAAGAATCTTGTTTCTCACATGGAGAAGCTTTGGCCAGCAATGCATTCACTGCATGCCAGCAGAAACACGTATAAAATAAGAAGGGACAGCGAGTTCAGCATTTCCAGAATTTCAGCTCCATATGGATTCAGTAAAAACACTTTCTTATGACCAGAAAACCCCAAACTCCAGAGTCTCCCAGGACTGAAAGCAGTATGGGAAACTTTCTCACTCTGAGTAAAGACACAGTAAGGACAATCAGCATTTCCATGACTGTGAAGAAGAGGTAGATCATCTCCCAGTGATGTACTGTGGTGTGTGTAAGAGACAAAGTGAAGATGAGAATTGTCATTGAAGGATAGATTCACAGCTTTTCAGGTCTTAGTCAGGTGACCATTGGACCGTCGAACAGGTTCCGCTTGCTGTAACCATTAATCCTGTCCAATGCAAACGATAGGTGGCAAAGTTCAGCCATCGTTTTGTGCAACAATACATTCCAAATTTCAGCTGAAGTTAATGTGAGGCTTTAGCAGTTTGAGAAAAGTGCGTGTCTTTTTATAGTTTGAGTCTTTTCAGGATAAAATTCCCTCTACGTGTTTCTCAGGATCAGCTTTCCATGCTGAGCTATGACAGACACACAAATATGGAATTCTGTATTAAAAAGATTGTAACTTTTTAATGTTTCAAAAATAAAAACAATTATCTCAATCAGCCAACTTGCCACTGCTGTTGAAATCTGCCAGCAGTTGTAATTTCACCCAACAAGTTACTGAAACCTTGTATTTCCATGTTTTATTTGAATGTTTTAAGTATGATTACTGCTTTATCGGATACAAAAACATCATACCACCTTTTTCAAACCCATTGATTCCCTAACACTCGTTCTGTCATGAAGCTTTTCAAGATTATTTTCCTGAAAAGCTCCCATTTTGGAGATGCAGGAGTTTCACAAGAACAATAGCCAGAGGTGGACCCTCTATCTACCTCTAAGCGCAACCTGCATCCTCAAACATGACCACCGAGTGGAATTAGCACTTGTGAAAGCCTTTAAAAAGTGTATATCACAGGTGTAACCAACTTGGTATTTGCTGCAGGGATAATGTACTGCATTGAGAAGTGTTTTAGTTTACTTACTGTAGATCAGCAACAAGGAAAAAAGGAAGAGCTGCCACCTTCAGTGACTTGACAATGTCTGCAGTGATGTCACCTGAAGGAACTAAACAGCAACGAGAGCAGTTAATCTACGGAATGACACATACATATCAGTGATAAAAACCCCACTGGCATACACCGCCGCCCCGCTAGTCATCAATAATGTAACACAACAGAGAGTTTCAGCAGGAGAGGAAGACTTTTCTCTCCTAATGATCAACAGATAAACAAAGCCGTGGTGGTAATTGGAAGTTTATGGCTATGTGACTCCAGCTGAAAGTGTGAAATATGACAGTGTGTGTGTGTGTGTGTGTAGGTGTGTGTGTGTGTGTGTGTGTGTAGCTTTGTGTTTTTCTATTTCCGTCTGCTCATATTTAGGCGTCGCTGTAACACCCTACAAGGCCGGTGGCAGTGTGTGTTGTGCTCCCTTGGCATGTCGAGTCGGCGTGGCCTCGCACAAATGCAGCAGCGTTTTCCAGACCCATGGGCTGCATGGCAGGACCAGACACTTCACACAGTAGTAAACACATTAAGACCCAAGGTCAGCTGCTTGACGTCAGCCTCCGCTTCGCTCCTCCGCTGCTTGGAAACACAGGCGCACACACGCATACACACACACACACACACACACACACACACACACACACACACACAATGTCAATGGTTGATGTGAGCGAGCAGGTTGCCATAGAAATGACAGCTTTGATATATTTAGCAGAGTAGCAGGCCAGAAATCAGTTACTGTGAAACTGCAGCCAGTCAGAAAAAGGAAGTGATTCCAGTGAAGAGAAGCGACTGTTGCTCTGAACTGGATTGACTGATATGAGGGGAATGCTACATTGAGATTTATTGCACACTCCAGATTTAATTATTGCTCGAGTCCAGATGTTGATGCTCCTCACTGAGCAGGCCATTGTGCTTTTCAATCCTTTCTCCATTCCCAGTTACATCCTTGCGATTTTGTTGATATCAAAGCCCCATTTTTGATATCAGTCATTTTAGTTATACTCTAACCATTGTTAATTGTCTCAGTATATGTTACAATTCATAGCTGGATTAGTCTGCCTTTCCTGTGAAATCTGATTTTCAAAGCGTAATTTCAAACAAAACTCTAGAATCTAAATCATTACAATGCACTGACCATTACTACCAGTGACCTCAAGTGTTTCCAAATCAAACAAAACTAAAATCCTGAGGATTATATCTTCACTGTATGAAAAGCTAATCCCTGTATAGACTTGAAAGGGGACTCTAAAATGTTTATAGTGGAGAGCTCTGGCTGTGTCAGCTTGGATTTGCAGTACTTACAATGAATTGACCCAGTTTAATGCCAAAAAAATGCAAAATAACATCCATAGAAGCCTCTCAAACCTCTCCTTATATCTTAACACACTTCTCCACATCCTCAGTACCTTCCAGACACTCATTCGTAGCTTTCATTTGAATCCTGGTGTTTGAATGTGAATCCTTCTTGTGTTTAGCAAAGATGATAAAATTTAAAATAATAAGAACAAAGACTGTTTGTGAAGAAACCTCATTGTGTGGTGATACAAGGAAACAGTTTTTAATATGGTGGTTAAATTGAAATCACCATGCTCACGTCTTAGATGAAAACTTCAACTGCTGCAGCATTGTAAACTCAGAATGTACTCTACGGTATTTAAGCTGCTATGTGACCTCATCCAGCTAGGCAGGACAGTTCTGGCTCTGCACTTCCAATTTCACACCCTCCCATGGAACAATATCAAATGTGTGCAAAATATCTGGGTCTCGACATGGCTTTGTGTTGACGGCATGAAACTGACAAAGGCACAAATGCTTATCTGCACTCACAAAAATAGTTAAGTTCTTAGCAGATACAGCAATGTGAATTCATATATCAAATTAAATGAATGTGAACTTAGTTGTCGGTTTACAAATATTTGTTAAAAGTGTGTTTTTGGGCACTTTATCAAAGCTTTTTCCACAATTTTGAATCTGTAAAAGCTTGTAAAATATTTTGTTCACTGAATTCACACCATACAAATGTTTAAGTTTATATTATAGAAAAAGAATAGGAGTAGAACAGACATTGAACTGTTTTCCGTGGTCATTTGACAAGTCAAAAAGGACAACATGGTAACAATACGCGTCACTGGGGCCGTAAAGTGTTGTTACAGCTCGCTGGGAAAATAGAGCGAACGCAGCCCCGGAGATAGCAAGCTAGCTAGTTGTCCGCTCAGTGGCTAGTTAGCTTGCTAATTCCACCATGCTTTAATGCTACATTGGTTGCATAAGCCGAACAAAGTTGGCACTCATCTGGTGCTAACAATGTGCTTTCCTACGCTGTGTGGAGGAATGATTAACTCATTTACTCTGTTTCTCTATGGTTTCTAACGTTACTTCATGACGTTAGTCATTACTGCAAAGCCTCACCTAAATGAGTCTGTGACTTGCCATTAGTTAGATTTAGTTTACACGTGAGTTAGCCCGCTACGATGGCTGCAATGGCAACAGTAAACATAAAAATGGACGCCGCTCTAACCATCTTGCGACGTGGATTTGAGTTGCAATGTCTGTTCAACTTCTTTCTTATTTCTGTGGTCCCAACAAGGTCGTATACGCACGCTCTATATATTTACAGATTCATATCCAGAGGTTCACAGCCACGATGCTGCCATCACAGAAGCTATTTCACAGTGTTCAGCAAGCTTTGATGTCAAATTGTTTGTTCCACCATGCACAAACACGTCATGTCCAGTAAGAGCAAAAGAAAAGAACACCAGAGCCGGCTGGACACAGTCTTGATAAAGTTACAGTAATAATGAACACTGGTAAAAGCTGGGAGCTATCGTTGTGTTTACCCTCGCCATCATCTGCTCACCAGGTCGCATAACGAGCAGCTATTTACATACGACGATCAACTTAATGTATGGACATTTGTATTCACTTTAAAATGTTGTAAGGCTGCAGGAATGAGCCAATCTTAGACGTGATATTTACTTGGTCAATAAACACAAGATGTAAGCTTGCAGGCTCGCTGAGCATCTTCATCATTTTCAGACTTTGTCAGACGTAAATGATCGGAGCAGCACGATCATTCAGTGATTTATCTGCAATAGTGAGAGTATGTGTTAAGATAGTATTTTTTACCTCATAACAAATAGGAGGCCGAGCCAGCCATGTGGCCGGCTTCCTTGTGCCGTCGACACACGCTGCAATAATGACTACCAAAACTGGTTTACAATTATAAGGAATTTAATTCCACTGATGTAAGTACGATTACAGTTATACATATGGAGTATATACTCCCATGACATATTAAAACAATAAAACCCCATTTGCAAAAAACTCTACTCAGCTCCTCAGGGTTTAACACGTCTGTCCTCTGCGAGCATCCAGGTGAGAGAGAGAAAAAGGCTTCAAATTAAACCTCCCACATTTGTTCGAAACCCCTCCTCCTCCGTTTATCCCGATTCCTATTGGCTAACTTCCAGGAGCGTATTCACTTGTCTGGCTCTGAGTTTAATATCACATTCAATGACTGTCAGTTACGTTTTAAACCCTTCTATAATAATCCTTCAAAATAAAAGTTATACTTCTGCAACTTGGCAGAAGTTTCATGCTTCTGCATGTTTATGTTTATGCTTATGTTTATCTTAATTATGCATTCTCAAACCCTTATGATTATGACTAACTATGAATTATTAATTATGAATTATTAAACACTTTTATTATATCTTCTAACTACAGTTTTTTACTCAAATTTCTTACAATTCCCCCCTAACTCACAGTTCACTGTGAGTTAGCTACTCAAATGTAGTTAGTTATTCAAATGTCCCTGGAGACCTCCCCCCTACTCAATCCAGGGAGAGGCTTCCTATCTATCTAAACAGAGGCAAACAATTCATGCACACAGATATCATTTCAAGTATTTCTGTTCAGTTCGTTTCAAGATAGAGTGCGTTGAAAGTCACTGCCTTCCATGTCTTGGGGCTGGCAGGATCAGGATACAGCCTGTAGGCTAGAGAACACATACTGAGAAGCCTTGACTGTTCTTTTACACGTGACAAAATTACATTTCTTAATCTTTACACCTTAAAATCCCTTTATAACCCAATTAAACAAAAAAATTTAATCTCCAAATACTCATCCAAAACAATCCGTCTATTTTCCAAACTTCCAACATCTCACTGGATGTTTTAGAAGTCCATCTGGGCCTTTATCAGGTCCTTCAGGATCTCCGAGAGGATGGTCAGGAACCGCTCGTGAAGTCCCTCTGGTGGCCTCATCTAGACTGTGGCCATCAGAAGCTCCAATTCGTCCTCATCCTCGTCACATAACTGGTTGCCTGGACTGGTGTCTGGCTCATCGGTGAAACAATAAACCCCTGTAGAGGTCCACGGATGCACGGGAACCCCCATCCACAGACAACTAGGCGGTCTATGATGACAGCACACAGAATAATTACGATTGCCAAAAATGTATGTTTTCACTGGCTAAGCATACTTCCCAACCAGTCGGTGAACGGATTCGTGACACCAGAGTTGTATGCTAGCTCTTGGCTGAGTGCTGTCAGTCCCTCCAGAGCCCTGGTCACCGATCCATCAGGAGCTGTGTTATTTGGAATGAAAGTACAGCACGCAGACCCAAACATCTGGCACACGCCACTTTTCTCTGCTAAATCATATCTAATGCCATTCTGTTCTGCAAGGTCATTAAACTAGTCTTCGCCAGCTGTGCATGCAGTCCTGATATGGCGTCACTGGTGAAGTTTACTAAACGCTGTTGGTTATGGTAAATGTAGTTGATCCAATCGACATTTTTATTAATCGTCACCCTCTGTAGAGGGTCGGCGGTTCGATCCCTGGTTGAAAGACGGCCCTGCTATCCCCTTAGCCACAGTCGCCCTCTGAGAGAAAACAGATTCTAAATCTGCTGCTATTTGATTTCTGGCTTGAAAGTCATTAGACACCCCCCTTGGCAGTCTTATGACATCTTATGTACACTTGGTCATCAAAGGCTCCCTTCGGGCCACCGGCATCTCTTTTGGATCTTCTGTTAGCATGTGGGCGTGGAGAGATGAGTTCTCCATAAGTTGCATCAGTGACAGGCAGGATATAGAATGACAATACAAGTTGCATCAACGCACATCTACTGGTCCAATCTTTAGGCAGGATTGGATGTATGGTTCTTCCTCCACACCATTACCATAAATCAGCTCTAGGTGCTGTCTGTCTTAACACACTGTTATATAGATAGTCGCTAGCGTTGTGACTGTTGCTACAATTTGCATTAATTTGCAATAATACTACCTACATTGGGCCCTTAGCGGTATCTGAGACTATACAATCAAATGGACCCTCTGTAACTTTGAACAGAGGTGGGGTATTATATTCTACAGGTGGGTAATGCCAGTGTAGCCTCTGACAAGTGTGTTGGAGGGGCAAAGTGTCATCAGTAAACAGAGTTAAAATACAACTAATTCAGGACTTAGGAGTCTGAATCTTGAAGGAACTGGTGTTGCTAGGGGTCTAGATCCTAAACACACAATACAATCTGTACTACTGGCTTGAAGCCGTATATTGTACCCACCATAAATTCCCATCTGCCATTCCGGTTTCCACCCCTTACCTCATTCTCTGCGTCAGTCGTATGTCGAACCTGGTCTTTTTACAGGCTTAACAATAATCCTAATGAGCCCTTGTGGGGCAGGACTATCAGTAGCCTTTCCCTGTATTACGTAAAGTCCTCAGTCAGTCAATTTAGGTAAGTCTTAAAGGATTACATCTACCCACCCCCTTTGTACACATCACAGGCATAATATGATAACAGCTTCCCATACTTATGTGTGGCAGGCCCACACTCGTCAGTTATGATGCACACGGTTTTGGTCATCCACCCGCAGGCGTGTTCATACTTGGGACTGGAAACTACTTCACAGAAGTCGAACTGGACCGTTGATGTTGTACCTTCTTTGAACATAAGAGTGAGAGTTACATTTTCATAGGTGAGTGTCGTCAGAGAAGCCTCTCTACGTGGTCTAAGATCGGTTTGATTAGCTACTGAGGCTAAATGTCGAATCCTGATGTAGTCATGCATGTGTTCTGGTTCCTGTCTGTGGTTAATTCCACATACTAAGAGGTAAACTACTGAACTCAGGAATAAAATAATTACAGACTTCCATAACCCACTGAACCTAGAGTCTCCTACTGGACGCCCTCGCTTAAACTGTGGGGGAAACGTCATCTTCAGTACTGTCTAACCCCTCTTTTGAGGTGTCTTTGGCTTCAAATTTTCCTGTCTGATGTTCACTCCTGTCTCTGCGAGTGTCACACTCGTTACCTTCGCTGCTGCACAGTGAGTGAGGTGGTGTCAAGTAGCTCCAGTTTTACCTTTCACCTTTACTGCATGTGAGGTTGCCAATACTACCTCCCATGGACCGGTCCACCTTGGTTCACTCCACTTGCGTTTGTGGACTTTTATCCACACCAGACTGCCTGGTGACACGTCAGCCTGCTTCCTTTCGTCAGCTGCTGCTTCTGCGTTTGTCACCTGAGAAAACAACACTCGGCTCATGTTAGTTAGAGCTCCCGTATATTTCTCAATTTCTAGAGTTAGCAAGTCTAGTTGTGGTTTATCATGACGTCATTAAATCTCAAAAATTGTGAGTCGCACCTTTACTGAAAACTATTCTAAATGTGGATCTACAAAAAATGTTTGACACCTTACCATATCTCCCCTTCACCTCGATATCTCTGCTGTAAGGGATCACATGGCTGGCTATACACTGAACCTCCCCATGGTCCTGGTGACAGCATGGGCATCTGTTGATGTCTCATGGGAGGAGGTCCAGCTGGACCTGGTCGTAGGTGCTGCTGATGTTGTGGTGGGAACGGAGCATGTTGTGGTGCTGCACTGATCTGTCTTCCTCTCCTTTTATGTGGGCAATCTCTCACCCAATGACCCTCTCTCCCACATACGTAGCACTTCCCTCTACCTACAGGTCTTTCATAACCTCCTCTGTAGTTACCTCTCCCTCTGTTGGATGATCGTGCATGTCCTCTGCCTCTATAATGTGGTGGAGGTTGGTAGTGCACCACTGTGTGGGCTGGTACTGCTGGATTTGGTTGGTATGAGGTCGGGGGTGCAGCTGGATATTGGGGCTGTTGTGAGGCCTGAGCCTTGGCTACGGCCATCTGTTTCTTGGCCAGATGTTTTCTACTTATTTCTCTGTCAGCCGCCGCTATTTGAAGTTTCAGCAGCCGCCGCTGCATGCTCTTTATATCCTCGTCTTCTTTACTTTCTGCTCGTCTTTCCTCTATCTGCTGTTGCAAATCTTTTCTGATGCGTTCTACTTCTGTTACTTCACATTTTAGTCTTCTTACCAGTTCTCCTACTTCCTTACTCTGCTTCTTTAATGTAAACATTATGCAGCCTAGGAGTATTCAAATGTGTGTATTAAATGTGCATGCTTGTCATCACCTGAATCAAAGTCAACTCACCCTCTGTGCTGTATGGCGTGTGGCCGCTGACTCCAAAACTGGGATCCGCTGCTCCACTTCCCAGATCTGGACCCACTCAACCACGCACCTTGACTAAAACAAACACAGAACTGCCAAAAGTTCAGCAGTAAATGTTAGCATACGTCTGTAGTGTAAGAGAGGTCAACGATCTCTCAAATATGTTGCGCCATCCGTGTCAAAATTGATTCTTAGGAACTATGTAAAATAGTAAGTGTACCAAAATTAGTCAATACTGGATATGTGAAGGAATCTCGAATCCAAAATTGAAGCTAGAATTCCGAAATCAAACTCAACATCTAAATCAGAATCACAATCTCAATCCAGTTCCAAATCAGAATTCGAAAGGTTTAAAATTGGAAGTAAAATGAAATTAAAAAAACAATGAATAATTAATCAATTAAATATTAAATTCAACTTTAAAATCAATAACTGCGTTCAAAGATATTCAATCAGAAATACCAATGCAAGTCAAACTGTTGAACTGCACTTACACTCTGGTCTGCACAAGAATGAATCACAATTAAGTTCAAGAATTGAAGAACAACTGAAACCATTAATCTTTGTTAAAATGCTGAATTAAAACCAAAGTCATCGACTAAAGTTATAATGCTTAATTAAAACTAAGGTCAGGATATAAGCTCACAGCTCTTAGACAATGAATCTCTGAAAAATTCAGATTCTACTCACTTATTTACAGTTATCTGCAGTTACTCCTTCTGTTTAATTGTTTTTAAATCTCCTTTTCTTTTGCCTTATGTTTTGATGCCTCCAATGGTTTTATGTGAAGCACCTTGAAATGTGCTATACAAATAAACTTGCCTTGCCGTCTGCGCCGAACCGGAAGTTGTTCTGCGCCGAACCGGAAGTTGTCATGAAACCGGCTTTTTTGTAACAGATATGCTAACCGCAATGCTAACGACAAAAACGGAGCTTCTAATAAAGCGTACGCACACACAAGTATCACCAAAATCCCACACTTTAATTCCACTCATACGCCTTCTGTCTCCTCTCTCAATCCAGCCGTTATTTTATTTTATAAGCACTTATTTTACATACAGAGTACCGCAACGCCGGAGCTACACGTAGCTAGCGTTAGCTCCCCACAGCGCGATCATGCAATATTAATCATTTTAAACGTATTTCCACGCTGCTAAAACACAGACTAGTCACACGTATTATTGGACTTATTTAGTCATCATTTTAAACGTATTTCCACGCTGCTAAAACACAGACTAGTCACACGTATTATCGGACTTATTGTCCGGTGTTATTATACCTTAAACCTCCGGTTAACGGGCTTTAGCTCTCCAGACCCGAGCTCACTGTTACGTATATGAAACGCGAGTTATTCACTGCCAACGCCACAAACCACTCACCCAGTCTGTCTAGTTTCACCAAAAGCCCTTATTCTACGTCTTCTGAATCACCCACACGATCCACTAATTATATTCACAGCCAAAGCGAGCAAGAGTGTCTTTCCTGGAGCCTGCGGCCTCAGAAGCTAACTCCCGCTAGCCTAGCTCTCTAAGCAGCGTATGCTCAAAGCCCGAAAATTCTTGGGCCACAACAACAAAGGATCGCACCCCTAAGCCGGAATGCCAAGATATTTCAGTCCGCCAAGTCACATACCTGCTTTAAACTAGCTATCTGCAGGCCTAACAATACTTATGTTGGGCCGAAGGAGACTCCCAGCATGAGCAAAGCAGTTCGCCTGTACCACAGCTTGTTTGATTCCAATGTGGTGATTTACTTACACAGCGCTGTCCGTCTTTAATTAATTCTTAGGATCCTTATACTCTTGACTAATCCCTTAAGTTCATCATACTTCAGACAGTAAATCGTACCTACCTCAGTGGAACGTGGCCTCCCTCGTGGAACGTACCCACCGGCAACGGAGCGTTAGCCGTTAGCAGCGCTTAGCCAAGCAGAGATTCCCCTAAGATTCCTAGAAGCTAACTCACAGATTTCATGAAACGGCTCTGCCTACCGATATTGTGGGCCCGGGATGTTTGCTTGACTAACGCCGCCGTCAGCACACACAGCGAGGCCGGCAAGACTGTCCCTTCGTGGATTGCCAAATTTGTTAAGATAGTATTTTTTACCTCATAACAAATAGGAGGCCGAGCCAGCCATGTGGCCGGCTTCCTTGTGCCGTCGACACACGCTGCAATAATGACTACCAAAACTGGTTTACAATTATAAGGAATTTAATTCCACTGATGTAAGTACGATTACAGTTATACATATGGAGTATATACTCCCATGACATATTAAAACAATAAAACCCCATTTGCAAAAAACTCTACTCAGCTCCTCAGGGTTTAACACGTCTGTCCTCTGCGAGCATCCAGGTGAGAGAGAGAAAAAGGCTTCAAATTAAACCTCCCACATTTGTTCGAAACCCCTCCTCCTCCGTTTATCCCGATTCCTATTGGCTAACTTCCAGGAGCGTATTCACTTGTCTGGCTCTGAGTTTAATATCACATTCAATGACTGTCAGTTACGTTTTAAACCCTTCTATAATAATCCTTCAAAATAAAAGTTATACTTCTGCAACTTGGCAGAAGTTTCATGCTTCTGCATGTTTATGTTTATGCTTATGTTTATCTTAATTATGCATTCTCAAACCCTTATGATTATGACTAACTATGAATTATTAATTATGAATTATTAAACACTTTTATTATATCTTCTAACTACAGTTTTTTACTCAAATTTCTTACATATGCCTCTTCCTGAGGTCTGTAGTTTGTTGGTCTTACCATTTGGTTTACACGTTGTGGGAAAAACACAAAGTGATAAATAAGCAAAAATAGAACTTGTAGTGACAAAGAACATTGTCTAAGTCCAGAGCAGAAATTGGCTCAAAGACAGTTCAAAGTCATAGCGCTCTCTAACAAACGTTTACTAGCTCTCCAAGACACATGGAAACCACATGAGTGGCTCTGTTACCATTTAATCCCAGAATTTAACAGCGTTGCATCCATGCCCACTGATTCACCTCTACTCACTACTCTATATGTTAAAAGAAATCCCCAGATGCCAATCATCTCTTATTCTAATCACAGTGTGTTTCTATTACTTTCACAATCCGCTATGCTTATGAAATGCAAGCCTTCGTTGAGCAAGATCGTGATCCCCACGGCTCATTGGTGTTACTTTCATGTCCTTGCTCAGAGTATTGATAACATCTGGCAGCGTCCAACCCACCAAGACGCAAACATTTCTTCTGTTGGGCTTTACCAAATAACAGTTATAAACAAGACTCTATTACCATTCCAGCATCCCAAAGCAAAACAACATGCTGAAGCAGCAGAAACACTTCACAGATGTTTGTCATGACGTGTAAGAGACTGGCTACATTGTATGATCGCTGTGCTGCTTAGGACAAGGAAAACCTTTTATGTCAGACTCAATGGCTTCTGATGAGTCATGACTTTGAATGTCTCATGGACGAAACAATATTTTTACGTACTAATCGTGGAATCTGTTGGGTTACAACAGAATGTACCCCAACACATGCTAAATGACTTAGCCATTACAAATAATTTCCATGTGAACACAATTTTCACTGAGGCAATACTTTCTCACATTCCATAGCGTTTGCACATATTTTGGGGGCAATAGTTCACGTGTTATTTTGAAGCTGTCGCTGCAAAAATAAAAACTGGTGCGCAGCAGTAACGGATGGATGTTTTTTTCTGTCACATGGCGTCCAGTAACTTAGCAGCAGCACTGGGAGTCATACTTGTTTCCAGTCCCGATCTCTGCAAGTACCTCTAATCATTTCTGTCACACCGAGAAAATGACAGGATGTACCGCACATCATGTAACAGTGTCCCAGGTAGGGAATGTTCAGACTCTTGTTCTCTCACGGTCATTTGCTGATGACCAACAGGGTCTTTGGACGTCACAGGGTATCAGTGGATCCTTGAGGGGTTTTACTATACTGGCCTCACTGCTGTGTACTGGCTGTGCGGGAAGGAACTAAATCCTGTGAGACAAATTCATATTAAGGCACACGGGGTGTGTGGACAGCTGCTCGAAAGCGCTCTGAATGTCAGGCCTGCCAAAGAAAAGAAAACAATACAATGTCTATTCGACCAATGCCATGTGGTTGAGGAAAATACAAACTACCATGTTAATGTCCCTGCTAAAGCAGCTAACTATTTAAACAATTTAGCGATTTATTTCTATTTCACCTATTTATCCATTAAGTCATCTACTTTTGTCTAATTATTTCAGATGTTTATCCCCTCTTCACTTACTATTTAAATTATTTATGCATATATCTAGACTTTTCCAATTGAAAAGTCGCTAGATTACTGACTCCATGTGCCTTTTTGCATATCGATGATGCTATTACGTAACTTCCACTAACGGCACTTAAATCAGCAGGTGGCAAGCACATCACAGGCATTTTTGCATATAGCCTAAAACTGTACATACACTGCACTGCTACGTTCATATCACGCTACTGGGGCAGATTATTTTACTCAGAGACAGCCTGATTAGTTAGAGATTAATACATTTTCTTTTGTTATTTTTATCGTACTTACATTTCTTTTTAAATATCCGATGAACGCCCTCTGGCAACTGGAGTAATACCGTCTGGGGTAAACACCCCTGTTTTGGAAAAACTGGAGGCCAAGAAAAGTCTTTGCAGGCCTCAATGGCCAAAACGTGGCCATAACTGAAAGCATATTCTACTTCAGACCCTGCACAGCATGTCTTTGAAGCGCTGCTGTGAACCAAGGGTTTTTAAATATGGAGGAGGGAGGCTCGCCCCGAGCCATGCGGTCCGTCTTGGGGTTGCACATTTACTGTGCAGGAAACCTCCGCTGCCAAGGCCTACAGTTTGTTTACTCTGTGGCCGCTTAAACATGCTAAATGAATCCATCATTGTCTTTATGTGGACATACGGAAAATTATTACAACAATATATGCATTCACATAGAAGAGCAGGTGCAAGTAGACTCACAGACACTCATGTACACACATGCTCGCCGATAAACTAACATTTCAGTCCAAGAGAAACAGTCGGGTCTCTGTATATAGGTGTGGGGCTAATAGATTGCTCCTTGTGGACCAGCACATCAAACATTCCCATAAAGGCAGAATTTGGGGAATGCTCCATGGAACATTGACAGCACATTTCCAAGTCTGTTTGAGCCCGCCTGCGGTGGGGAGACGATGACAGGACGCAGGGCTTAGCAGGGCCGGCTCGGGGCTGAGGTTTACTGTAACGTTTATGCGAGTGTGTGAGCAGGTCTGTGTGTGAATGTTGCAAGGTGTGGGACACTAATATGTACCTTTACTGAGTGTAAATGTTTTAGAGGCATCTTGTGAAGCAGGCTGAAAGCATCTTTGACATAATTACACAGTCTGTCAAAGCTAAAGAGGACGTTCCCTATGAAACGAGGACTGGCAGGTCAGCCTGAAGAGTGTAAACCAAAAATGGGAAGTTGTTGACTAAACATCTGTGAGTGCCAGCGTCTGTGTGTGCTGGCATGTTTGCATGTGTTGGGAAGTGTTTTCTACAGTAAGCAGGCCGGGGCTCACCAGCGGGGTTGTTGATAGATGATTACAATGGATCCTGAAAAAAATCTGAGCTCTTCGTTTGCCAAATAATTGTGGCATTTACAATCTGTTGTCATATTATTGTTGGGTCTAATCCCTTTGGTAAAGGCTGATAATAATTTATTTCAATAAAATTATAATTATCAAGTAATTGAATAATAAGTTCTTACTGCTTTTGCCAAATACTACAACTTCTAGTATTGCTACCACTACCAAAACTGCCTGTGTTTAAGTAGTCTCACAGATCCACTACCATGTCAGATACATTTTTCTGTTCTTGTTGGCTGTCACATACATGTCAGTTCAGCCAATTATATCATTTTGGGTTATTATTTCAAACATTTCATAAGAAAAGTGTCAGACTCAGTGTCAGACTCAAGTCACACCTGCAGTGGAGCTGCCTCTGGGGACGGGCAAGTAAATCAATTCCAATCCCAAATGCCACTCTGTGAGCTTGGGCAACACTCCATGAGCCTCCAGGTGATGTTTAATGAAATGTCTGGTGGGTGCAGACTCTGAGATGATCCTGCAGTTTGACGGGTCAGATCAGGGCACTGGAACTGTTGGGGTTGCAAAATGCATATGAAAAAACAATCGCGTTTCTGGTGACATTTACAGGTTTTGTTTCAAAATGTATTTTATTTACCTCTCAGGCATTTGTGACAACAAACAATTTACCTGACTACTGCTACTTCATCAAGCTGTCGGAGCGGCCGTGGAGCCCACACTGTCACTAACTGCACTGCCTGAATAAATATGATGTAATTATTAGGAAAACAAAAGAGCAATTTCAGAGAAGATCAGACAGAAAGGTCTACAATACACATTTGAAGGATAAATCCAGGATGTGAAACAGATTCAGCAATGAAAACAGGTTAAAAAAGATAGAAGGTAAAGCCTTCAGATCACAGTGTAAACGTGAACCACCACATCACCTGGCGATCGAAACAGAAGACAATGAAAGTAAGGAACAACGACGTTTCTGTAAAGCCGGGTAGATCTTTACAAGCATGGAGAAGCAAAAGCAGCATACCGTCAGAAGCCAGCTTAGCATAGAAGTGCTAACGCTGTAGTTTATGATGCGCTAACGTACTCTGCAAATGTTAGCTCCACAGGTTTTTATAAAGTAACATAATGTTTTAGAACCGTCTACCTCCTTCCAACCTCCCCGGCTAACGAGTATCACTGTGAAACAACGTTTGACCATGACGAGCATAAGAAATCCACTAAATCAACCTGAAAATGAAGAAAATCTGAAGCCATTGAATTCGAGTCTATGGAGCAGAGCTGGATGGTTGTCGGACCCTGATCAGTGCAGGCCATTGCTATTGTGTTCTGTGAAGGAATGCTGGCCACTTATTTCCCTATGCATTGTACTTACTGATGCAGAGATCTGAAGTCTCCCGTGAACTGATGATAAGGTTAGTAGGGGAGATTTATTTTCCCATTATTATCTTGTAATCATCATTTTATACTTGGTAGCTCCTCCCTAACTGTCCTTCTTCACATTACACATGGCAGCAAAGTGATTAAAATACATAACACCTTTGTGTTAACATATTTGCCTCGTTCATACATTTTTTGCGACATCCTGATTACTATATTATTTAAATGTTTGTTTACAATCAATGCATTTGACAGTATCTGGTCATTGCTTTAGATGAGTCAGGAAGAAATATATTTTTAAACCCCATCCTCAACCAATTAGCATTTTACCAACAAGCTCCTCAAGCTTCACACACACACACACACACACACACACACACACACACACACACACACACACACACACACACACACACACACACACACACACACACACACACACACACACACACCTCAAAGAAGCTTCTATCTAATGATGGTGTGTACATACAGAACCTTGAGTAGAAATTCCTAATATACACTCATATAAGTTTATATTCATTGTAAAGTTTAGTTAAGTGGTGTGGTTTCAACTTCAAAGTCATGTTGGAGGCAGTTAGTGGTGTGAAAGGTCAGTGGAAGTGTTTCTTATACTTAGTCTACCCTCATTGGCATACATTGGGTAGACAATTCATTTAGCGTACCTGCTTTATCGTGTTTTCCAACATTAAAAGTTTTATTGGACAAAACAGTTCATGGCTGACGACAAAGTGACACATGTGTATCGGTTTAACTTCTTTACATCTGAGCTTCCATTGGCTCGTCATGCAGTAGACTTTTCGTGGAAGACATGTCACTGAAAGAAAAGCACAGATGTCAATCATAAAGATCGACACCAGAAAAGTTCTCAACAGGTTCCATATAGGGCCCTGTCAGTCCCAAACAATGAAAACACGGTTCGCACCAGGTCTCACTGGGAAACTGATTTAGAGAGACTTTCCCGGATGATGAGAGGGACAGTGTCTGGCTCTTCAGGTTGCTTGTTTACCAACAAAGCCAGAGAGCTGGAATTCAGGCTTATATACAGGATTCAGATTACCCCAATGAAATGCAACAACTTTAATCCTTTGCTTTCAAAATACTGTAATAAGTGTAAAATTACTTTTTAATGCCCTCTTAATTATAACTTCTGGGTCAAAGTGTGTCCAGAAATTGAACTTTAGCCCCTCTTCACTGCTTAAGGTGCCTCTTTTTACTGCAAGCACATGTATTGTTTCTTCAGTGGATCTTCGACTCTGTCCTTACGGTTAAAATACACTACCATGTAGATCTTCATAATCCATTATACCATCATTATGCCTAAATACCCTTGTTATACATAATAATATATGTATATACTTCTTGTCTTGGCTTTTTAATTCTTGTTTTCTAATCATTTTATGTTTGGGTTCTCTTGCATGTGTGGAGAAGGTGTTCTGTGATGAGGGTAAGCTGGGAAATAGGGTACGTATTTGTATCATGATGCTTCTTTATCCTTGATTGTTGGACCCTTTTGAAATTAATCAATATTCTCTTAATAAATGAATCATGCTTCAGTTTCGGGGTCGTGCACGGGTGCGTGTTGCCTCACTGTCATGCTGTCATGGCTTCCTGGGACACTTCAATGGGTCTAGGTCTATAGTAAACATCTGAGACAGTCCCAAACTGGACTACGTGGCAGTGTTCATTTCCTGAATAAAAACCATACTGAAAATCATTTGTTTGAATTTTTTGTTCCAGGAAAACAAGACTTAATATTGATGGATATCTTTTGACTGATTACTAATGCACACATTGTGTGCTCCTTATGTTCAAAACGTATCTTGTTGATTAGGCTACTCGACTTGTTTGCAATAATAATGAGCATCATGCATTTCTCTGCTAATAGTGTTAGCTAATGTTACCAGTTCTTGACATAAAAGTAGCAGATTTATATAAATGCACACAAGATCCCACTGAAAATCAGAGAAACAGCCAACAACAGCTGGAACAAGGGTTGATGTTGCTTTCGGTTGACTATCCTTTAAGTTTATCAGAGGAATGAGTCCAGGATTTGGCTGTCAACCATCTAAATCTTTCCCTTCATTTTATCATTTAATTTCATGTTTTCTTTGGTAGGGAAAAGTACATATACATCGAGAATTGCACAACAATTACCCAATGGCAGTGTATCACAGCTCTCCAGATACAAGCAGCAGTTTTTTGTTAATGTTAGCTGACATTTTAGACATTTATTGACTCAAAAGAACCAGAGTAAAACTACTTCAAGATAATCTGCCACAATTAGATTCTAACTCGAAGGTTGGACTGGACTGAGCTACCCGTACTAAATACACTGACTGCATAGTATATAATATACACAGTACATTTAATTAAAAAAAACGTGGCATGAAAAAGACACATGGAATGAAAATGTGGCAAAATGTACGAGGCTATCTCTGCACCGTTGCTGTATGTTAAAACTTCGTCATACAAGATAACACTAAAAACACATCGCTGCGATCAAATGCAATTGACAGTCGCTTTACAGCCGCGATGATCTCAATTGTCTCCCTCACCGTTGATCGCCTCCAAGGAAGCTGTCGTCCCATCCAAGGTTTTAGAGTGTTTTTCATCTTATCAGCATCTTTGCCAGGAAAACGTGAGCCAACATAGGAGGAGAATTGTTTGCTCTCTGGCTATAATTTGAAATAGATTGATGAGGCGTTTGATCTGCCAGTAAAGTGTGAAGAGTTAGAAATACAGAATCTACCAGAACTTTGACATCGGACAAGTGCAACAAACAAATGACCCAACAATCATCATTGCATGTCTGTATATGACACAAATACCAAAGAACTTAAGAATGAAAGAAATTATTCATTTCATTTAATATTTTTTTTAAATTGTAGTTCATGTAGAATTAGTGAATACTTTTGCTGTAGATAGCAATCATTCAATCAATGGGCATGACAGCAATCATTTTATCTTTCGTCACAGCGATTTTCAGGTAAATAGGAGAACTACAGCGTTCATGTAACAAACTAATCGCAGGAATGTGTTTGCTGGACGGCAGTGCACACTGTTCGGCTGCAGCCTTCTGCGTTGGCACCCTCCACTCCCTGGTCTCATTCAGATGAATGACGAAGCTGCATTTCAGTCCGAACACGACCTTCATCAAAACACCAAATCAGGGATCTTAATAAGATCACCTGTACATCTGTACATGCCAACCAGTCAATCTCAAACTGTCCAATTCCCTCTCTTTCACGAAACCCATGCTTGCTATAGAACTTCTTTATTCTTTGCTGACTGGTAACTAAAGCATTGTGAAATCTGGATCTGGATTGGGGATTTTTTAACAAATCGAGAGTAGTCGGTTACTTTTAAAGGACAAAAACACATTTAATTACATGTTTGAATGTGTATTTGGTAAACGCTATATGGTTTTTGGCTTTGAAATGCTACACGTCTTGAATGCACTCACGTTGCGGGGTTGGTTTTGGGAGAAATGAAGGTCGGGCTCAAAACAACATTTTTGTGGTTTTAAGTCGTGACTCAAGCAATATGAGATCCATATGGTGAAATGTCTGATCTGCTTTAAAATCATTTGTGTGAAAGGTTCGAGACACAAAACCTGGTGTGCTTGCCTCTGTCCTAAAGTGACCTAAAATACTGCTATGATTCGGCACGACAAAATAGAACTGTTGTGTCTTTTTCAGGGTGTCCAGCTGGTGTCTGCTTTGTTGTTCAGGCCCGTCCATGCTTTCTATTGCAAACTCTGCAGCTGCTGCTGCTCTGAGCCTGATTTTCACTTTGGAGACTGGAGACAGAGGGGATGGATGAAGTATTTTATTGTCATATTGCGAGCGGTGCGACCGCTGTCTACTCTTTACGGCTCTGGCTTCAATTGGGGGGCACACATCGGTCAGCATCTAACCAGAACAAGCTGTTTTCCATTGCCTCTGGTCAGGCCAGCACATCATTATTGTGTTTGGATGCAGGCCCTGTCACATGTGTGTCACACTCTCTGGATGTTTCATGTGCACTATAGCCGCTGGTGCACTTTGTTCCACAGGCTAGAGAGAGTCCCTTATTTCGGATTAAGTGCTCCCATGAAAGAAAGGGGGTCGATGAGGTGAATATGAATAACAGAATATTAGAAGTTGTTTGTTTTTGTGATCACTAAATTAGATACAGACTTGATTTTTTTTTTAAATATATCTTTACAGCACATACCTCGTATGATGTGACGATCTCGTGCTGGGTGAGTTTTGTACTGCGGTGTTGTCCACCAGGTGCTTTGCTGATATAAACAGTATGTTTGAAAGGCCTGTTTAACCTGATATCAAACGGTCATAACTCAATATCATCACACTGTGGGAGCATCACTCAACATGAAATATCAACATCAAAGAACAGGCGGGAAGAATCACAGTTTAATAAGGACGGCATATTGTGTTTTTGAACTTTTATTTATTTATTCTTTTTTTTCATTGATTGTTTTTACTGTGGAACAGAGTGAAGTGGTTACAGCAGAGAGGCGTACTGGTTGGAGGTGTCATGCAGTGTGGAGTATGAGGTCCATGTGGACAGAACCAAGACCAGATGAAAGCATATGGATCTTATATGTTTCCTCTGCCATAATGTGGTAACGCAGCGTTTTCATCAAGGAACAATTACAGAATCACGCTTTGACGTTTTATTGTTAGTCGTGAAGAAATTACACGTAGAAAGAAAGAAACGACAAGAAACAGATCGAGAGGAAAAAGCTCAATTAATCCTGATTAAAAGTATGAAAACAACCTGTTTTCCTCTTCAGCATGAGACTGAAATTAATGGATGAACAAAAGGTTAGAGGATCAATTTTAACAGGCACGCGTTTTAACATCGAAATCATTTCATCTTAATCATTATGTGAATGATGAGCAATCCTCGGTTCTGCCTTCAACACCACAGCATCTGATTACCTGAATGCAGAGCGCTCGACTGTGCCCGTCCCCCGCTCATGTGACTCACGTCGTAACAAATTCATGACGCCGAGCCAGCCGACACCAGAGCGCTGCCCGCGACACAAGACGTCACTCGGGGAGTCAAAGGTCAGGGGACAGGAATTAATAAGTGTCGGCTCGTATCGGAGACATGCAAGCCATGGCTCGACAGCGTCAGCCAAAGATCAGCCCTCATGACGTCTGTTTATGGGCATGAATCACTCCACAGTAGCTTTTCATGCGCTGTAAAGTCTGCCCTCGGGAGAGTCTGAAATCCTCTTGAACTCTGGGAACAGAGAAGAACATATCAGTCATCTAAATGTGTTTGTGTAAGAGCCAAGGCTTTTAGGATTTCTCGGCAATTTAAAGCGGCAACGAGCAACTGTGAGGGAATGAAGGGATGGGGAGGATGAGGGGATGAGGGGATGAGGGAGGGAAACGACATATTTGCCCCGAGTTAAATCCCTCACACAGTGTTTCCCTCAGGATATGTACCACAGGCTTAACCAGGCTTTGCTAAAGGCCCAAAGGTTTTATGGCATTATATGAGAAAAAAAAGATCTGATTTGAATTTGTATAACATTCGATTTAGCTATTTCTGTCACGGCCACATCAGTGCCCCTGTCACTTGTGCTTCCCTGTGCATCCCTTTCCTCTCATGTCTTCGTGTCCTGGGTTTTAGTGGACTTGCTACTCAGCTGGACCGTGACTAACGGCACACCTGGCTACAATCAGCTCATCAATGTATCAACCCTGGCTTTCCTCCCTCTCTTCGCCTGCTCGTTGTTCTAGTCTCAGTGGTCGCTAAGCCAATGCATCTAGCTCTCGTATCCTTTGGGAAGAGCATTGCTAGTGTTCTTGTTTTCCTAGTGAATGCATGCTTGTTTCCCGCCCTCCATGAGTCTTCATCAGAGCTTTTTCTGAAAGCCGCTGCCTGCTGCAACAGGAAACAAAGTCGATGAGAGCTGTGAGAAAGAACCAAAATGAACATGTGTGCCATAAAACCGAAAACAGTCGGGCAATAATTGTCTTTGGGTAAGGTGACCTCTTTCACATTACACATACCGTAATAATTTGACGATTGTCGATATACCTTTGATTAGTGCAGCTTTAAAAAAAATACAAAAAGATTAAAAGGGTTCCACGTTGGTGAATTTGATGTTTGTAACTTAGAACGCAGGCTGATGACAGGGAGGCAAGTTTCCTCGAAAGCCAAGTCTGGTACAACACCAATTCTAAGCAGTCAGACTCATATCCTCTACTGGGACTGGATTTGTCTTTAAAATCCCATTAGGAGTTTGGGTTACATTTGCGGCGATGCAAATTTTCATTGCCTTCCACATACTGTCCCTCTGTAAGGTCTGCAGTGCAACATTTTGGCCGGAATCCATGGAAAAACATCATTCGTAATTAGGGGTTACATCGGCACGGGGCGGATGTCCTTTTCCTTCACATGGGAACCCAATTCATGGTCGAATCCTGAGGTTGAAGTCACAGAGAAAGCGAAGGTGCAGCTGTCGGCCTGGTTCGGACGGGACGACATGGACGTAACGAGGACCACACAGGGTGGAGAGGCACTTGAGGTTTCACTGCAGCGTTGACTTGGGCTGCTTTCCGCAAAGTGGGAAAAGCTACTGTAGGCAGGTCAGTGAAAGGCAGGTTACTGTGATGAAACTAGGGTGTTTATGGTGTATATAACTATATATCATATAATCTATATATATGTATATATATATATATATATATATATATATTTATATATATACCGTTTCCCTCCTTTCTTTTTGTTTTGTCCTGCATGCCTCGTAACACAAGTACAATATACAGAGGATACAAAGGAAAGAGAGCTATATTCAGTTCCACATGATATAATCTTGGGAATGGGGTTAAATGATAGGGTGCACACTTCACTATAGAAGAAGTGAAGATGACACCAAAACCTCTCATGAAATAACGCCACACAGTTTTCCACTCATCCACAAATCCGAAGCCAAAGACGACACACGGGTGTATCTTTACTATGCCTTTGGAGGAAAATGATATGCGGAATTCCGGGGATGCGGTAAGCTGCGTGTAGGTCAGTGTCCACACCAGTGACACTGTGATTATGACCGACCTCAGTAAATATTTTACATGGCAAAAAGGGGAATTAGGGATGAAAAAATAAAGCCATCAGATGTGTAATTACATCAATGCCATGCCCTTTGAAGCCATATCGCCCCGGCACTGCCGAGGTCACACGAGGCTGGCACAGCACGGTGCCATTCAAGGTCTCGTAAACTCATAATCATTTTAGAGGGATGAGTCAAAGGCAAAAGCTGTTTGGTATAATGGCTGACGTTCATCTTAAAAAATCTATGAATTAACAACCGGGGGCTGCTGCACCATGTCAAGTATAATATCAACGAAATGAAATACCGTCTTCATATCTTTTTTCAATTGATCTCAGGGCGAAACGCTTCCTGTGGGAGGTGAAAGTAGAGGGCGACGTCGTGTCTCACAGGCCGCCTGGTGAGTAATAGGAGTGAATTATAGATACAGGGTTAGTCAGGATACCTGCTGCAGCTGTATGTGCCTCCTGTTATTCTGTGTTTGTACCCTGATGCCATACCATCAGGGTTGGAAAAATGGTTTAATTTTAAAAACACGGCTGTCATGACTTGAAATACTACAATTACGGGACACTGATTTTTGACGGGGTTTCCAATTTATGAACGCAATGATGCTCATCTGGTAATAATGAATCACGCTGCAACTTGGCCTGTTTGTGGCTGAAGCGAGGCAATTTTTTCAGGCGGGGATTTGGCATCTGGTTTCAAATTGTCCTCTGTGGCTGTCTTTGACTTGTGACGTCACGGGTTAATCATCATCTTGCCAAGATTTCATTTTGAATTGTAGTTTTTTTCTGAGTGAGTTTGTCTTCAGCCGATACTGACCGCTCCTCTGCTGCTCCAGCTGTAAAGGTTCAGTACACGGATCCAAATCTTAGCTGCAAATTCACACAAACCTACAGCGCTGAATCATTTCCTGGATCTTACCTGCACTCTTAATCAGGTCGGCTGCTTGGCGTGCAGGTTGCTGCAATGTGGTGAGAATCAATTCAGGGAAACTTGGAGAGTTTTCTGCGAGGGAGGCGTAAACAAATCTATGGGAAGGTCAGGGGGAAAAAAACTATAAACGAAATCACAGAGTACGTTAAAAAATTGTTTCACATTATCCTCTCCGTTGGTAGTAAAGACTGAGTTCTGTATTTTTTCTTTCCCTGCTTTAATGAATAAAGTATTTTAGGATATCAGGTTCTGTGAAGAGAGGCTTTAGCTTATTGCTGGGAAAGTGCTGATGTCACCACAACATCCAACCATCAATCACACTGCACACAGACATTCATTATGAGTGAGTGTGTGGTCCGTGCTAATGCACAGTATGAATGCTTGAATGTCAAACGTGTGTCCCGTTGTGTGTTAGCAGGTATCACACTGACAACTGACAATCAAATTTAAAAATGAAAAGAAACCGGCGGGACATGCGGCATAATCTCCTTTGATCAAATCGCGTTCATTTTCATGTGAATCCTTTAAATGATCAGAGGAAGTTAGAGGAAGTTAGGAGATAAGTAAAGGACAGAAGAGAGAGTCGATGGACAAAGCGTTGAGTTATAAGTGCAGAGCGGCTCAGCTGTATTTAGCCATCTGTCAAACAGGGTAAGCGGAGAAGAGAAACAGCCTTCGGTGCAAGTAACCCGCCGTGAATGGGCGGATAAACACGCAAACACAAAGACAAACATGAATACATTGAAAGGCAGAATGAGGGGACTGAGTTACAGAAAGCAGAAATCAAACATGTGCGTATATTTAGAAGGTTGGTTACTGTGAGACAACACAATGGCACCACTGCAGACAAACCAGGAAACATATTGACTGTAAGACCGGAATGATGATGAATAAGAGTTAAAAAAAGAGAATCTTAAGTGAAGTGCCAGAGAAAAAGAGTGGTTTTCTTCACCAGCAGCGACTTCAAAGCCTCTCAAAGCGATGGCATATGGTGATATGATATGAGATCATGCAGCAAGTGAATGCCAATAGAGCCCAGAAAAAGCATCAGAAGAAACAACACCAATCGTGATTTAATTAACTGTTATATTGTTTCACTTAGATCTCTAATACATCTAAGAGAAGAGAGGAGTTGATCAACAAGTTGACACGTTCATCTGCAGTAAGTTACTTTCATAAATTGCCTCGGGTCGGTTGAGGTCCACAATCAAAACCCATGTCATATGTCCTGATGTTGGAATCTGACTCGATGGCTTCGACATGTGCTGTGAGACAAAGAGAATCAGGCCTTCCCTTTTGCAAGCAAAGGTTTCATCCTGATTGTAGTTTGATGAGCACCAAACCCCCACACACACCCCCTCTTTCACTAACCCACGCACATGTAGCTCTGAGCTAATGTAGCTCCAGGCACGCGTAGAGACAGCGGGGTCTCCCTTTTGGCTAGCCGCCATTTTAGAGTCTCGAGTCATCTGGTGGTCTTACGAGAGGCGTCGCCATGTTAGAGACTACGTCAAACGTGGTCTGAGCTGCCCCCTCGCTGCTCCGCCAAGGCTCCCTCTTCTGTGTACCGGCCATTGTTTACACTCTGATTAGCAACTTGAGACCCAAGAATGAAGTTGGAGTTGAGAGGGATTATTTCGGCTAATTTCTCTAAACAGATATCTGCATAAGATATCGGCAGATACATTTTTTTAAAAGCTAAATCACCGTCAGACCGGCTTTCAAAAATGCATTTTTGGCCAATGTGTTCCGCCTCTTTTGTTCTTCACACGGACCATTTACCTCCATCCACTGGGTCCTCAAACGTGATTGGTTTATGGTTCTCAGGCTACAAAAGGAAACCAGAATGCTTCCGATGCTAAACTCTTGTCCTTGGTTCCTGTAATAATATCACAATTGACATACAGTAGCATTTCTATTTCTTGTATTTGACTACCATTACTTTAGGAAGCCCAATACCCAGTTTCATAATGATGTGTTATATAAATATGTGTAAATAACAGAGGAAACAGCTTTTCTTTCTAAATTCTTTTATTTTGGTTATACCACTTTTTTGGTCATCCCCGCCACCACAAAACCTGGACCCTGAAACTGAAGCAGGAACATTTTACTAATTTATTTTATTATTCACACGTGCTTTTCATACAGTGAAAAGCCAAGTCTTCCACAAAAAAATGATTCACAATTGAGCTGTCTTACATTTAGCTGGAAGACTATGGCCATGGTTACTCTATTTATTTGGATTTTCTTTTTCCTTTCCCGCTGCCAACTCAATCAGCCGACTGAGGGCGTTCACACTTTTCAGTTGAACTAATCCGATTTGGAAAATGACCTTTGTGAGCCAATCATCTTGCTGCTGCCAAACTTGGTTCTTTTTTCTGCTGCTGTCATTTCAGTTCCCCATCAATCAAACCCACCTCCGGCTCTATCACGATCAGCTGTCTAACCTGGCCCTTCCAGTGAGCTTCCATATCTTCAGCTAGACTGTTCTTACATCACCAGAGTAGACTCCATGAGAGGGTAAATAATGATGTCATGATTCAGGTACGGGTTATTTTTGTCCGGAGCCAGACCGAGTCTATGAGTGGTAACTGAGCCCGACTCGAACCCTGCAGACATTCAGTTTTTTATGTCCAAACCGACTCGAGACAGACGCCGTTAATGTAAGCTGCAGCACTGAGTTAGTGTGACCGGACAAACTGGACTGTGTGGAGCGTTGTTCGGATATAGTTACTCAGCACACTCTGGGCACGCTGTGTGAGGGGACGGAGCAGCAGAGTGCCAAGAGCAGTGACTTTGTGGTGAACAGTGGAAATCACACATTCACAGACAGTGGGTCCAACATTTAAATTTATTTTCATGCTATATTTTTTGTAAAAATAACTTCAAGCACCATGTCAAGTAGACCGAACAAATAATTGCCTGAACGCGGGTCCGCTGCGTCCACCATTGTGGTTCTCATGGAACGCAGCATGAAGCCCAGTGTTTACAAGTGAACAATTCACTGGCTCTACACATTGGCTATTGTGTGCTGTGTTATATTGATGGTGATGAATAAATAATGCACTGGATAAATAAATACACATAAGAGTGTGCAAACTGGAGACTCAATTCAACATTTCAAACCTGAATGCATCTTTGTCAGGTCAAAGACAGAGAGCAGCAAAATATATATTTATTCATATTAAAACACACGTTACTTTAAAGGAAAGAAACTGTCAAACCTGTGTGAGAAGTCCGGGCTGAACCTCTGCCCAGCACAGAATTTAAAGTAGAAGGGCAGTCAGAGAGCACAGGCCTCTGCCAAGGCCAAGGTTAACGGTTGTGTATGCAACATTCAGAACATTCATTTTTGCAGGATTGCAGACAGATGACGTAGCAGCCAGATGAATTCAGTGATTCAATTTGTGGTAAGGCAGAACAGCAGGCAGGTAACGAGAAACTGCACAGCGATGATGATGATCTGACAATGTCAGATAATGGCTGAGTGACAATCCAGTTTCGGAAGTGAAGGTGGGGAAGGCCAGGAAGAGCTGGTGAGGGAAATGGCAATGGCGTGTATAGGTGAGAGGAGATGTCAGGTGAGCAGGTCTGGCAAGAGAGTCTGAGGGCATCTGGAGAATGGTTAAAGGAGGGCAGGTCTAGGGAGTGAGAGGAGGGTACATGGCCTGCGTGTGTTGTAACCCATTCTCTGTTCTTTGGGCGGTCCCGCATTCATGTTAGTGCATGTGAGCTCCTCCCTTCATGCCTCACTGGCTGGCTAATTGCTGCCACTCTGCACTGTGCTCATACTGCGGTGACAGCTGACAATGTCTGATTGTTGCTGATGTGTGGCTTGGCTCGCTCGCTTCTGCTTTTGGAGGAAACGGTAACAGCAGTGCTCATAAGGCATTGTGGGGTATCATAGGCAGATTGCGTGCATAGTCACATTGCTTTCTTGCATGTGCAGTGAACATGCAAATCATATAGATTTCTTTATGGGACAACGGGTAAATGGCTTGAATGTATTTGGAATTTCTCATATTGATCTTATGATATTTTTTGCTTTAAAAGCGTATGAGTCATGAAAGAAGTTTGCTGTATAATGTATAATTTCCAGGGACAGGGACAAACAAATGCAAAAGCTGTAAAGCATATAAAGCATCTGGCTAAAATAAATCTGCAGAGCTTATCCCTGGTTAGACTTTTAAATCCACATTCACAAATTCTCATCTGCTTCTATTTTCATTCTTTCAGCACCTTGAGCTTCAAACTGGCAAGGCTTGCTTTGCCTGGTTCAGACATTTTTTTCATCTTCGAGCATCTCCGGAGACACTGAACCTCGCCGTTGTTAGGGGAAACACCGCAAGGCTTCACTTAATACCATGAATAATTCCCCACAGTGAGGAGCTGCTCGTACAGACATGCTTGTACGGACAGTAATGTGTTCTTCTTCTGTCCTCACTTGTCGTGTAGTAGCATTTTTTGCTATTCTTGCTCCTGCAGGGAAAACGCAAACATATGTAACCTCTGAGGTATGATTCTAATGCTGAGCTGATGCTAAGCCTGTTAAGATGCTAATTACCAAACATATCAGGCTACCCACCATGTTTAAACGCTTGCTTTAGCTTTAGCATGGTGTTAACATGCTAGCATCAGCATGGTGAAGCTCAATGTACAGCTGAAGCGGAGTTGAATTCGGTCAGGAGTTTTGCGGTATTGTCACCTCACTTAAATAACTGAAAAGTTTGACCCATTAGTCGAAGAATGGGAAAAAATGTAGGAAAATATTGCTAACTTTGATATTGCTGGTAACACAAAACTGCAAACTAAAGAGGTACAACCAAAGTAAAGTCTGAGGCAGGGACCGTTTCTTCCTCAGCTTTGCTTTGCGCTTAGTGCAATCATTAGCACAGTAATACAGTGTGCGTGTTTGCTCATACATGCTTAAAAAAAGCAGGTAATCACCAAAATAATTGTGGTTCTGACTAAACGTCAGACATACCAACATTTCCATCCCTACAGCCACTATATGGCTGAGCCTATAAAGACCTCATGAACATAATGCACAAACATCTGGTGGATTCTCCCGATCAATTTATTTCTCTCTTCTAATTTGCCCCACTTAGTTATAATTCATAATTATTATAATATAATAATGGGTCATTTAACAGAGGATCTTCATAATACGATTTAAGGGATCATGGGGCGTTCTGAATCAGGACTCTAAGGCCCAGTACTGATCCGTAGAAGGTTCTCACATGTGTAGTAATACAAACCAACGCATGTGTGTGTGTGTGTATAACACAGGGTTCATTACTATTTCCCCAAATATTTGCCTTGGGTGTAGGGCTGGTCAGTGGCTGGGTGTTGGGGTCATGGGGAGAGAGGGTGTCTGTAGCGAGTCAGTGCCTTTGAAAGGAGATCAGAGCGAGTTCTGGCCTAATTACAAGCAATGTTTACACCTACACATCTGGGCCGCGCCGCCGTCTGCCGAGTGACGGGGAACATGGAAGAATATAATGGGAGCAGGTCAATACAGACGAGCTCATTCAGTCAGGGATGAAAACACATGCAGTCCATGAGGTGTAGTGGCAGCCGATGAACAGTGAAGTATGTACCGTGTACTTTTTTCAAATCTAATTATATCACAGTTATTTATCAAGGAAATACCACAGCTATTGTTTAAGAAAAGAACACTTCAATGGACGATGAATGAAACAAACAAAGATTGACGCCATCCTTGTGCAGATGAAAAGTTCAGAAAAGTTTACTCTCTCCAAGAGAGATACTCCCTTCGATGATTCTATCATACAGGATTTTATTCTCAGCATGTCCCTGTAGCGTAGCTGGTAAAGAGTGCACGTCATCGCCCCGTACCGGCAGCCCGGACTGCAATCCTCCCCCCGGCCCTGTGCTGCTTGATGTCCGCTTTCTGTCCCCCTTTTCCTTTGTGATTTTAAAGGTGCTGCATGGTTCATTGATGCACATACAACTTGTTCTGCATTGGTTGGTACTGGACATCATTTATAGCCATCAGCAATGTCTTTTTTTGTATTTATTTTGCCATTTCGGTCCACAGACACACACCCACCCAACATATACTTTAGAAAAACTGACCTGGGACCCGAATCTGGCCAGGTACAAATTATACTCACAGAGTCTGTGCGTCAATACCTGAGTGCGAATGAATTAATGGCGCATCATTCTGCTACCAGTGTTGTTGTTCTCTCTCTCTCTCTCTTTGGTTCTGTTTGAGTTGTCCACAGTT